>NC_043743.1:1478292-1506628 GCF_004337985.1 Pyricularia pennisetigena
AAAAAAAAAAAAAAAAAAAAAAAAAAAAAAAAAAAAAAAAACCCTCCCATGTTGTAAATTACAGGCAACGCATGCATTTATTGGTTAGCCGAGGCAAGCTCTTACCCTTTTTGGAGGCGGGATCTTTTGGTTCATGATGACAAAACAAGGGACCACACGAGAATGAAAAATAAAAAAAAACAAAAATACAAAAATACAAAAAAAAGGCAGCCAAGGCAGGGTAGGGTAGACAATTTCAGGATAATCATACACAATACACAATCAGCAAGGTTCGAACGGTGGTTCGATTTTGGCCTGGCGCACGGAATATATGGCCTGATCGGAGAACTTGGCACGAGCGGAGGGCACGGGTCCAAGGTTGCTTGCTCTGGGGGGCTCGCCAAGGCGAACGACCATGTGCTTTTTTCGACAAGGAAGACGGGGACGCCTTGTTCCTGTCAATACCTTATTTTGAAGTGGCGCCTTTGAATAAAGTACATCTACGCTAGTGTGTCGGCTAAAGAGGCTAGTGTGGAAAAGACTTTTTCGGAAGCGTCATGTGAGTTTTCCTTTTGTTTTGTTTGTGAAGCTATCCTGTCATTGGTTTGGAAGTTATTTCTAGGACCAGGTGCAAACAACAAGAAGCTGTCGCTACCCAATTTCTTCAACGCAGTGGCGTCAGCCCCAGTCACAAAGAACACACAGCAATGGCGCATATACAGATTCAACAAAGTCCTAGATACAAGATATCCCGCCTGGTCCTGGTAGCCACTGAATAGGCTTTATAAATCCTGTTGCTAGCGCCGGCTTGTCAACCGACAATACTTCCGGCGTTCATGCTCTCTCAAGGGAACGCGGCCCGGGGACTTTCCGTAGAGTATCTTTTTTTAATACATGATTATCTTTTTTTTTTATTGCCCTTGTACGATGAACATTAAAAAAAGTGTGAACGAGGTGGGGAGCCTTACAAATCGACCGGAGATGCGCGAATCGAGATAATACTTCCAGACACGGTCGGGGAAAAAAAGACACGAATGGAAACGTGGTTCGACCTTCGACTGACTATCCGGCCCCAGCTGGATCGGAAACAGGAAATAACATGTATGGCATGTAACTAGTAAAGCTTTCCTTTCAACGGTCGCGCGACGACGACGACGGGGGCCAAAAGCTCAAAATAAGCATCGTTAAGGGTCGGTGGAGGGGGGGTGCGAGCTATCTGAATTGGGTCGGGGGGAGGGGGGCGTGGTGGGAGGGAATTCGGAAACCGGTTGCGTTTGAGAGTGGACGGCCACATTTTGCCCGGGGGTTTGTTTGTAGGCTGACGGAAAAGAGAGAGAGACACGGTAGGTCCCGTAAAATAAGACAAAAAAAAAAACTGCCAATGAACGCCGCCAGGGGGGTAGGGAAAGAGGCTCAAACATCGGATTTGCGCTGCGCCGGGTTAAAAGCAGCTAGCTGGACCTAGATAGGTAAGGTATTACTTTGTAGACTACCTTAGGGTAGTTTGCTCAAAAAAAGGGAGATTTTTGCGTCACACTAGAACCCACCCACCTTCCAACTTCTCGCAAGGCCCACATGGGTTCATCAAAGGACGAACACATCAAGATAGTTCAGATAAATCGGAAATTTTAGCTATGATGTTGGAATTTGCTGGATATTTATAACATTGTAAGTAAAAATAAAGAGTCCGCCAAATATCTGAATGTTAAGATCAATGAGATTTGCCACCTTGGCCCCCCAGACACAAAAAGTCTGTCTTGTCTGAGTGCAAGATCAAAAGCCGTTGATGTGTCTTGTATGCCGTCATATTGTCGAACCCATCCCACTGTCCACTTCTATTTGTTCGAAACGCGCTTCAGCTGCACTCAGTCTAAAACCGTCCGAATAATTGCTCGCGTCTCCAGTCACACCAATTAACTGGTACACAAAACGCACGATGGATGTAAAGACAAGGGGAAAAAAAAATGTACAGCGTTAGTATGAAGTATGTTTGATGCTTGAAAACAGAATTGACAATGCCGCTCTGGATACCACGCTTCCGGCTCTGTAGTTCCTCAACCCCCCGCTCAGGACGCTCTCCCAACGTTTTAGAAGCCTCTTCGTCGTAATAGATTTAGGCTGTCTCTTCCTTGTGGTATAGAATAAGTGGCTAAATAAGGCCAAGAGCAAAGAAAAAAAAGAGTAAAGATGCAAGACGTTGGTATGAGAAGACTAGAAATGCTCCTTCCAGAAACGGAACTCGACTTCGTTGACGGATGCAGTCTTGCAAGCAGCCTTGATATCGCGAGCTGTGAAGTAAAAGAATGTCAGTAAGACCACAGACACAGGTAATTTGAATAAACAACAAAGAGAAAAACGTACCAGCTGCTGAAGGACCGCAAAAGTAGACTCCCACCGTGGTCTTCATGCTTCCCTCAAGACCACTCAGATATGTCCTGTCCATAATACCATCACGCATCGAGGCAAACAGCTTAGCAAAGTTGGGGCGACCAAAGTTGGTGCGGGACTTGAGCTCAGTCAGGGGGTCGAGAGCAGCGCCGACCGAGTTGAGCACAATGTTCTGGGTGGTGTCCATGTCGAGCTTCTGAGTAAGGTACGAGTGGATCTTGAGGAACTCGACACCGTTGCCGCCGGGGAGACCCGCAGCGTCTGTTGATTGCTGCTCGAGCGAAGACAGAAGAGTCTGGAACCATTCAAAGGAGCTGGTGTCCTTGCAAACCCACAGGAATTCAACACGTCGGAGACGGGTGGGCGGGTTCGGGCCGTTGCGCAGATGCCAGATGTTCTTGAGAATCGAGGCCCAAGGTGTGACACCAATACCAGTTCCAATCAGGACTGCGATTTCGTTCTCGAACACGTCCTCGGCAGGAGCGCCATAGGGACCGTCAATGCGGAGCATGGGCATCTGCTGGCCGTTCTGGAGTGCGACCTCGTACATACCCATAGGGTCGACTCCCTCGTAGAGCTTGGCCTGGGCCGCTCCAGCACCGGTGGCATCACCGAGCGCCTTGGTGAAGTCACCGACCTGACGAACGTGGACCGAAACGTAGGGGTCGTACGGGCAAGACGTAATGGTGAAAGGGTGCCATTGGTACTTTGAGACGCTGGGGACCTGCAGGAAGAGCCACTGCCCAGCCTTGTACTTGAAAGAGGGCTTGTTGAACTGGATTTCGACGACGTCTGCAGAATCACGTATTAGCGCTTAGACTTCGGCCATGATCTGTACAAAAGAATAAACTCACCGTAAGGATGGCGGACGACGCGGGTGATCTTGGTCTCACGACGGGCTCGGATTTCACGGTAAAGACGCTCAATCAGGTAAAAGCCACCAGTCCACAGCTCCCAGCGCCAACCCAGATATCCAATGCAGTGGTTCCAGTACTCGTCTCCAGCGAACGGCGAGAGCGGCTCCACAGTGTCACGCACGAAGCATCCCACCGTGTGGGTGTAGAGACCGAGGAAGAACGGGATGAACAGGTGGTGAGTGTACCAGAAAGTCTCGAAGGATTGCTGACGAATGCGGTGGTGGGCTGTAGTGTACATGAGAAGCATGCACAACAGCATCATGTGACCAGTGGCACCACCAGGCTGCGCGTAGTGAATCTGAAGAGCAGTTTGGGGACGAACTTGAACTCTCTCGACGTTGAAAAAGCTATTAAATAGTAAGTTAGAATGTTAATACCGCTCGAGATTTCCCCCACAAACTTTTTTTTGTCTCCTTTTTGTGTCTAACCGAGGCCTCCGTTTGTGTAATGAGAAAAGAAATGCTTACTTGACATAATGCGCAGCGGTATGTGTGATGCTAAAGATCAGCATGGCATATGCGATTTGGCGATGGAACCAAATGTTCTCGTCAAAAGGAATGAAGCGGATCTTGGGCCTGATCCACCTCATGATCGTTCGGCAGACGGGCAGCAGAATCAACATTCCATCGACGGAGAGCACCAGACCGGCACCTCGAGAAATCCAAACGGAGAAAGTAAGAGTGTTCAGACCGGCCAGACGCGGGTCTGAAAACTGCTTGTACCAACCATAGGCAAAGATGCCTATGTGGAACCCCCAAAAGCTAATGTTGAAGAAAAGCTTCTGCGCCGTGAGCTGCTTAGCCAGAAGCTCCCCGACCGACATGTTGGCGGTGGTTGCCTTTCCAGGCTAGATTCGTATATTAGGTGTATTTGGGATGTCGACCTGCGACAGGTGCCGACTGATGATGCGGTCGACCGGGATCGTCTCGATCGATCGTCGTTCGTTAAAGAGCGTATGTCGGCGCCGAACCTTCGGGTGCAGGAAGTCTGGCGATTTGACCCTGATCTAGATGTTCCCGGTTGTATCTTCCAGCAGCCCTCCCAAATTACAATGTGTATAATATATTCCCGGCAAATAACCGCCCAATGGGGAACCAACAAAGACAGACGGACAAGCAAGAAAAGCGTAACGAAAGAGGAAGTTGTCGACCCCCAATCGGAATAACAAAAAAAAAAGAGTGATCTGATCCAGCAGCGACGGAAGAGAATGAAAAGAGAGGTTGAAGTTTGATCTTGACTCACGGGACCGCCGTAGAATCTTCAACTACTACGCCAAGTAGAAGAAGAAGCGGAGGAAAGGAACAAAAAAGGTTTAAGGTTGCAGAAGCGGTGGGTGGGCATAAGGTCATAAGAGGAACGCGAGATACAAGCAAAGCAGGCGACCGGGGGGGTGAGTGATGACAAGGGATTTCGGCAGGGTAGAGTGGGAACCTTTGGGACATTCGGATGTCAGCTGTCCATGAAACTCCTCTCCTATTTCCTTGTCCTTTTGGCTTTAGCGAGGAAACCTAGCTATTGCGCCAGTCGAGGAGGAGTGTGGGCAACGAACCCTTGGGGTGTCGACGACCCGGGCGGGGACTTCTGCAACCCACTCGACCACTATGGTATAACAATTTTGAAGTACTACCATAAACCTGTAGTACGTGCAGTGGGGGCCCGTCAATAACTGGGGCCGGAAAGACGGTGCGTGCCAGTGGACCGGGTGCTGAGTGTGAACCAGGAATAACGCACTGTACGGTTAGCGCGGATGATGGGACAGAACGGCTTTTTTTTTTTCCTTTGGTCCTCTTTCAACGGCAAGGATGATGGACCGTGGCCAAAGGCGTAGATCAGACGCTGGGAGGAGTTTCGTACTGAAGAGGGACCTGTGTCAGGAGCTGATCCGATCGCGTTGTCGACGGTAAAAAAATTTTAAACGTAGGCCGAGTTGAGACGAGATGTGTCAGAGACAGCTGGGCTAGGGGTTGTTGGCCGCTACGCTGCTGTTTCGCCTTGGGCAGGGGTGGAGAAGATGCTTAAAAACGACCCCAGTCTTGCAGAACCATCGACCGTTTTTTCGGTCAAAGGGGGTGGCCACACTGCAGTTGCCAATTGTATTTGGTGACAAAAACGACTGTTTTGTCTCGACGTAGATGACGTTAAAAGGAATTTTTAGCTTTTTAAAAAAAACCACAACGAACAGAATCGGACGATCTGATTTGAATGATTTCCCATCTCTAGACGGCAATTGTGCCATGGAGTGGAGGGTGCATCTGGGCCCTCTGATTGGATAAAAATCCCCCCAATCACTCACTTCGTACCTACAGGATACTAAGAATAGTGCCAGAACTGCTGCCACATGGGCTTGCGGGCGCTTAAGTAGTACCACCGTTCGTGCATGTGCATGACCGCATCTCAAGACAGATTGGACAATGTAGGCTAGCTCACAGTGCCAGCCCGTACACAGAACGAACCATATCACAATGAATTCTTGGAAATCAAGTAGGGGCTCCGCATCGTGGCTCTATTTGACTTTTTCTCATAACTTGTCAATTCGTAGGTGGCATAGGGTCAACTGCGGGGCATTTTGCCTCTGCGTTTTCAATACTGGTCGGGGTGACTTCGGGGATGCCCCCTTCTTGTCCATTCTTGGCTCAGACAACAAAGTGAACAAAGCCGATGGTTCCGATTAATGTTCCCCAGTTTTCGACGCGTCGAGAAGTGACCGTTTCTCGAAAGTGGGTAGATCTCTCCTAGTCTAGACTAGTACGGCTTCAAGGGTGCGCGACAGCGTTTTTTTTTTCCTTTCCCTCTCTCTTCTTTCACTGTCTTCCTTTCCAGGATGCAAGCCGGCAAGCCAGGCATGTCAAATTCTCCTATTAAGCTTACTGCACGCACAAATACAACCCGAGCGGACGCGCTCCACAAGCCAAGAATACGATGTCCCTTACAATTTAAGAAACAAGCGACCACTTCATTTTATTCTACGAAGCATGCCTGTCGTCACACGCGACTGGACAAGCTTGTACGCTTATGGATCAGATGATTCTGCAAATGCGCAAAAGGTCTCAAAGCGTCATTCTTCAGCATCTTTGATATCTTGTTCTTCTTGCCTGATTAAGTACATCAGATGCGGACTTCACCGATCGTTGAGTGCACCTGAGTAAACCAACCCCAAGATGCACATTCATATCCAAATCCTTGACTGAGGAGTGATTGTCTGTGGTGTAGTTTTTCTTTCTCACGATTTTTCACAATTTCAAAGCCCCATGTCACCCCCTAAGGTTGCACCTCCCTACCGTTGAAGAGAGGGGTTCTGCAGCTAGAGCCACAGTGCGCACCTATCATCGACTGAATTTTGTCTGGGCTTACGACGACAGTAGGGATCACGGGTGATGATATATTGCTATACACCAGCAGTTCAGACTAAGTCCGTGATCAAGGGTCATTCCTGATCTCTGATTGCTCAATCGAGTCGTTATCAAAATTTTGGAATGCATGTGGGTGATTGACTTTTCCTCCCCGCAATCCGTTCGCCCTAGCTCCCGGCGTGACCGGTTGACCGAAGAAGGTTTTGGCCAGTGGCTGTCATCCAAACACTAGTCAGGCATTTGCGTACCTGGCCATTTAGTTCGTCCCACCTCATTATCCAACAACCCCAGGCCTAGGCAAGTTCTATTTTTCTTTTCAGGTGGGATGGGTTCCCAAAGGTTGCCTGCTTTCCCAGGAAGCCAAGCAAATATTTCTATCGCTTGGGTTTGATATTATCAAGTATATAGTGCCAAATATGAGGCAGACAAGCTCGACCGGCCTGCCAATCCTACACAGTGTCAGACGCGCAGGACTGATCAACCATCGTTTGTTGAGCTAAACGAGCCTCAAACGATAAATGCCATGTCTGGGCAACAAGAATCGCATGCTGGGTTTCGAGTTTCCTCCAGAATCCCATCAAGGGGCCAAGCATCCTCGTCTCACAGTGGGACCAATAACCCGCACTTGGCCTCCCACGCCACCAATCAGTCGCTGCAGCCTGACTAGGGATTATCGTGCGAAACAGGAGCCTCGAAACAACCAACCATAATGCCCAAAATGTGGCCCATATCCAGCGTAACATCTTTACACCTCGGAGGTTTCGTATGGAACATGAACATTTTATACAAAAACAGCAGTTGCTAGGATATAATCAAAATTAAACTTGCCTGAGGGAATGCATGATCGCCTCCCATGCACTTTTGACATCTCCGCCATCTCCTGCCCGGCTAACCTGTCTCAAAACATGGAATTTTGTACTATCACAGGGCGGGATTTTGAGAATCCGATGCAATCATCTCCATCACACACCCCCTTGGCCTATTCTGTGGATTTGGCACCTGATTGTCATCGATCACCTCTGTCAGCCAGATCGAGAACCTCCGTGGGTTTTCTCATTGGTATCTGGATTTGCATCGTGATCATCTCTCCCAGAACAAAATATCATGATTTGCTCCAAGCCTGATCTACTTTGGTTTGCTTAAACATTCGATCGACCTGCATTTTTGACGCTAACCTAGCTTACTCACCGTTGACCGTGTCAGCACATGCTGGGACCTAGGAAAGCAGCGGAGTAATGACTCTGTCGTATGGTTCCTCCTCCTTTCTGCAAGACCATGGTTTTTTGCTGGCTAATTTGCGGTGGGCAATTATAGAGACCTCTCCACTACATACCAAAATTCATTTCATTGAACTGAAATGCGTTTGGTGGCACAGGGTCTGGACTGGAGAAGAAAAGTAGACTTGGGCGATCGGCTAACTCTGTGACAGTGTCACATACTCTTAAAGACAAGTAATGTATGATTCATGAAAAGAAAGACAGCAAACACTTAGACTTGATTATAGCATATTTGTACGAGATGACGATGAACAGCTGTGGATCCGATATTGCTGAAGACAAAAGTATATGAGACAAGATTTGAAGGGACAAAAAAAAAAAAAAAAAAAAAAAAAAAAAAAGCCAAGCTATCATGCCCATCAGCCCGCTTGGCTTTGATAGAAGATCCGGGGTTGACCTTGCACATTTTCTGCCCAAGATAACATACAGAGATAGCCTGTGCACGAGCGCGAGAGGAAACGCAAAGACAGGCGGCACCTCGCACACTGGGCGGAGTAGGTGTAACCGATAGATTGCAATACGGAATCCTCTCATCAGCGCCCTGAGTCTACCTCAGTCCATCCCTAAGTTCCAGTTGCGAGAGTGTGTTCGCGATGCGGCACACACTACAATCATATGGAAAGACACAACGCCAAGCCTAGTTTTGCTAGAGACTGCAGTCCCGTGGAAACAATGTCCATAAAGTAAGTAATTAGGTATAGAGTATGGTTCAAATTAAAGGTAATCTGTCTGGTTTCTTAACAAGTCATAGACAACAGGCATCAATGATAGCAAAAGTTTTGCGTGGATACGATGCCGCAGAAACTGAGTCTTTGTTGAAAATCCTCATATCACGACAGAATTTCAATCTGATCTCTTCGTCGCGGGGATCGGACGAAGCGGTCATGCAGAGAGAATATCGGCGGCACCGCGTCTATATTATCCATGGTGCCGCACACTATCGATAATACCCTGAATATGGCCTGCGCGTTTTCGGATTTAACAAGACCCGGGCTGGTGTGCACGAGTCGTGAGCAAGTCCACGGATACTGAGAACCTTGGCAGCTGCTCTGCGGGCAAGTCATGGCCAAGGGTTTCGTTCCGCCAAGCCGTTGTTGAGCTTATTCGTCATACACAAGTTTGCTCCTGCCATGGCTCAATCCAGCTTCTTTACGTAATCAAGGGTCGCCGTGGCTGAGTCTTGCAATTGCTGCCAAGCACCAGCCACTATTATTTGGTTGGCTGTTCAATTCGAGTGGCTGGGTTTGTACCTCTGTCAGCGGGCGCCAAAGTAACTGTTAGTGGGGCAATTCGTCACTTCAGCATCCACCGTCAGGCAGCGCCGCCAAGGTTGACAACGACGTACGTGCAGCAAAAGAAGGCACGCGCATTCGCTAGCGATTGCTTCGAAAACAGTTGGACAAGATCTACATTCGAGATTCTTCAAACACCACCACAGAGGGCATCCCACATCGACAGTATTGTGCTCCGACTCAAGCCCCGATAACCCGTGTTTCGTTTCAGCCAGCTTGCATGTTTGCCCCTGCACTAGGGTGATCATCAATGGTGAGTTGCGCCCTATCATCGCGCAACCCCACGGCGGTGCCGGTGCCCGCCAAAGGATCCCGCTAATCTCGGTACCTTCTCACCGCGCAGGGCATTACACGGCGAGGGAAAGACAAGGCTGCCGCCGGGCAGGCAGCCGCGGGCGGAGCAGCGGGCGGCAGAGCGAGGCCCAAGAAGGCAACGTTCGAAACGAGCAAGAAGAAGGATGTCGGAGTCTCAGACCTGACCCTTCTCAGTAAGGTCTCCAACGAGGCGATCAACGAGAACCTGCAGAAGCGATTCGAGGGAAGGGAAATCTACACATATATCGGCCATGTGTTGGTTTCGGTCAACCCCTTCAGGGACCTGGGAATCTACACAGACCAGGTCCTGGACAGCTACAAGGGCAAGAACCGTCTCGAGATGCCGCCGCACGTCTTCGCCATCGCCGAGTCGGCCTACTACAACATGAAGGCGTACAAGGACAACCAGTGTGTTATCATTTCGGGCGAATCGGGAGCTGGCAAGACGGAGGCCGCGAAGCGCATCATGCAGTACATCGCGAGCGTGTCAGGGGGCGACACGACCGATATTCAGCAGATCAAGGACATGGTGTTGGCCACAAATCCTCTTCTGGAGTCCTTTGGCAACGCCAAGACTTTGAGGAACAACAACTCATCGCGGTTCGGAAAGTACCTGCAAATACACTTCAACTCGGTTGGCGAGCCGGTGGGTGCCGACATCACGAACTACTTGCTGGAAAAGACAAGAGTGGTGGGCCAGATCACAAACGAGCGCAACTTTCACATCTTTTACCAGTTCACCAAGGGAGCCTCGGAGAACTACCGGCAAATGTTTGGCATTCAGAAGCCAGAAACCTACATCTACACCAGCAGATCCAAGTGTCTCGACGTCGACGGAATAGACGATCTTGCAGAGTTTCAAGACACGCTAAATGCCATGAAGGTCATTGGATTGTCGCAAGGGGAGCAAGATAATGTTTTTCGAATACTGGCTGCTATCCTGTGGACCGGCAACCTCGTTTTCCGTGAAGACGACGACGGCTATGCAGCCGTAACAGACCAGTCTGTGGTGGAATTCCTGGCCTACCTGCTTGAGGTCGACCCCCAGCAGCTCGTTAAGGCTATCACCATTAGGATCTTGACACCGAGGAGCGGGGAAGTCATCGAATCCCCTGCCAATGTCGCACAGGCGATGGCAACCAGGGACGCTCTGGCCAAATCACTATACAACAACCTCTTTGACTGGATCGTCGAGAGAATAAACCAGTCGCTCAAAGCTCGCCAACCGACGAGCAACACCGTTGGCATCCTGGATATTTATGGTTTCGAGATTTTCGAGAAAAACAGTTTCGAACAACTTTGCATCAACTACGTAAACGAAAAGCTTCAGCAAATCTTCATTCAACTTACTCTGAAAGCCGAGCAGGAAGAGTACGCACGTGAACAGATCAAGTGGACTCCGATCAAGTACTTCGACAACAAGATTGTGTGCGACTTGATAGAAAGTGTACGGCCTCCGGGAGTCTTTTCTGCCCTAAAAGACGCCACCAAAACCGCGCATGCCGATCCGGCAGCCTGTGACCGTACGTTCATGCAGAGCGTCAACGGCATGTCAAATGCGCATTTGATCCCAAGGCAAGGCAGCTTCATCATCAAGCACTACGCCGGTGACGTGGCCTACACAGTTGATGGAATCACAGACAAGAACAAGGATCAGCTTCTGAAGGGTCTCTTGAGCATGTTCCAAGTCAGCCAAAACCCGTTCGTGCATACTCTCTTCCCGAACCAGGTGGATCAGGACAACCGCAAGCAGCCACCAACCGCAGGAGATAGAATTCGTACCTCGGCGAATGCACTGGTCGAGACATTGATGAAATGTCAACCCTCATACATCCGAACAATCAAGCCGAACGAGAACAAGTCACCGACCGAGTACAATGTCCCCAATGTGCTGCATCAGATCAAGTATCTTGGTCTGCAGGAGAACGTGCGCATTCGTCGCGCTGGATTCGCATACCGACAATCATTCGAGAAGTTTGTCGATCGCTTCTTCCTCTTGTCACCTGCGACATCGTACGCGGGTGAATACACGTGGGAAGGATCGTATGAGGCTGCGGTCAAGCAGATCCTCAAGGACACCAGCATTCCCCAAGAAGAGTGGCAGATGGGTGTCACGAAGGCTTTTATCAAATCACCCGAGACTCTCTTTGCTCTGGAGCACATGCGTGACAGATACTGGCACAATATGGCAACGCGCATCCAGCGTATGTGGAGAGCGTACCTGGCCTACAGGGCAGAGTCTGCAGCTCGGATCCAGACATTCTGGCGCAAGAAGAGGACAGGGGCTGAGTACCTGCAACTCCGAGACCACGGGCACAGAGTCTTGCAGGGGCGCAAGGAAAGGAGGCGCATGTCCATACTCGGATCGAGACGATTCATTGGCGACTACTTGGGCATCAATGCTTCTAGCGGGCCTGGCGCTCACATTCGCAATGCTATCGGCATTGGGAGCAATGAAAGGGCCGTGTTTTCCTGTCGTGGTGAGATTCTTGAGGCCAAGTTCGGTCGTTCAAGCAAGGCAAGCCCACGTATCTTGATTGTCACCAACAGCAAATTCTACGTCGTCGCGCAGATGCTGGTCAACGGGCAAGTGCAAATCACCGCTGAGAAGGCGATACCTCTCGGTGCTATCAAGTTCGTGGGGGCATCTAGCTGCCGTGATGATTGGTTCTCTCTCGGTATCGGGTCGCCGCAAGAAGCGGATCCACTGCTCAACTGTGTGCTGAAGACAGAGATGTTCACGCAGATGGAGCGAGTGATGCCTGGAGGTTTCAACCTAAAGATCGGAGACTCGATCGAGTATGCCAAGAAGCCAGGCAAGATGCAAGTTGTCAAGGTTTTGAAGGATTCTCCCAACCCTGTGGACTTTTACAAGAGCGGCGCTGTGCATACTCAACAAGGAGAGCCACCCAACTCGGTCTCACGTCCGACACCAAAGGGCAAACCGGTGCCTCCACGACCGATCACGAGAGGAAAGCTCATCAGACCGGGCGGACCCAATGGACGACCGTCTAGGGGCACAACAAACAGGACAGCTCAACCAAGACCAGGTGCAAGTGCAAGTGCGGCGGCATCCCGGCACGTGCCGCAGCCGCAGGCACAAGTCGCTGCCAGCATTCCTGTGCGAACGCAGCAATCCTCACAAACATCCTCGGCAGCAGCCCGCGCGCCACCACCGCCGCCCCCTGCGGCCCCTCCCGCAAAGGCAAAGATCATGGCCAAGGTGCTCTATGATTTTGCTGGTCAGAAGGAAAACGAAATGTCGATCAAGGAGGGAGACCTTATTGAGATTGTGCAAAAAGAGAACAATGGTAAGTCTCTCTCTCTCTCTTTGTGCCGTATCGTCGACAAACAGCACCAAGTCCAAGCACTAACTCTCTTGCAGGATGGTGGCTTGCTAAGAGCGGTAACCAGCAGGCGTGGGTACCGGCGGCATATGTCGAGGAGCAGAAGCAGGCTCCTCCGCCAGTTGCGGCTTCTCGGCCCCCCCCGCCAGCCCCTCCGGCAGCCAACGGCAAGAACAAGCCGTTGCCCCCAGCGAAGCGTCCAGCTGCTGGAAAGAAGCCTGCCAGTCTTCAGCCGCGTGACTCCGGCATGAGCCTAAACGGATCCGACGGTAGCCGCAGCAACACGCCGACTCCGAGCCTGGGCAACAGTCTGGCTGACGCGCTGCTTGCGAGGAAGCAGGCCATGGCGAAGAAGGACGATGATGATGACTGGTGATTCGCGTTGTTGTTTGATGTTCTGTTTCTGATACGCAGTTATCATGTTGAAATGGTTCAGTGTGTGGCTTTTTAACCCCCCGCGACATTGGCTGGTCCGAGAATCGAAGTTAGACTGGGACTATATAACAGGTGGTTTGTTTACTGTTTGACCCTTGAGGGAATGCATCAGTTATTCATCCTCTTTGGTCTCGTTTGACCGCATTGCTGCTATTCAGAGGTTTTCAGCGGCTTATATAGATGTTGATGAAATTTGGTACGAAGATAAGAGAATCGACGATCAACAGCATGGAACCCAAAAATCTTGTGTATTGGGTGACTACTTTATTCAAAAAAAAAAACTTTAGTATCATCATATATCTGGGTTTCGAGACGCGACCTTCCGACGTCGCAACAGCTCTCCCAGCGGAACATCCTCGTCATCATCATGATTAAAATCCTCATTATGGGGCACGTCGTTTTCAACCAAATCATCCGAATCCTCGTCAACGCCAAAGTCACGTAATCGCTCACCGTCAGCATTGGTCCAGCCAGGCTCCCCGTCCAGGCCTTTTTCGTAGGACTGACCCTCGTGGCTGTACTTGTCACGTCTCCCTTGTTCAGGGAACAGATCCTCGAGCTCCTCATCTTCCTCCAGCTCCGCAAAGATGCCCGAGCCCTGCTGGACCTCCATCAGCTGCCTCCGCCTCCGCAGCCGCTGGTCCCTCTCCTGCCTGGCCCTGAACGCGGCCTTTTCCTCCTCTGGCGTCGCGTACGTGGGCAACTTGACAGCCGCATCGGCGTTGCCCCTCCAGTGACCGCGGCGCTGTTTGTCCGGGTCTGGCGGCGGCCACATGCCCACCCTCGCGTTGAAGCCGTTCTCCTCCCAGTCCCAGCCGACCCCAGACCCGGGCGTCCGAGAGACGGTCGGCCCGCCGGCAAACGGCCAGAACCAGGCCAGGATGTTGCGTGTGCCCATGGCCTGGCACATGTTGTTCCAGATCCCAATGTCGTAGGGGAACTCGACGCGGTGCAGGATCTTGTGGCCATTGGGAGGGGCCGTCATCTCTTCCGACGAGGACTCGCCGCCGCCCTCCTCGTCGCTGGCCCACCACGTCGAGCCGCCGCGGCCCTGCCTGCCCACCAGGCTCTCGTGGCGCTCAACCTCCCAGTCCTCTATCATGGTGCGGTTGAAGAGCCACGCTTTTGTGGTGGTGGTCAGCAGGATACCGAGGGCGAGGGACACGAGGGCGCAGGCGATGGACACGATTGTGAGCAGGGCGATCCTGGTGGGCGAGGGGCCGAGGTAGGCGGGCAGATTGCGCTCGTCGAAGAGGGCGCGGAGGCGCAGGTAGAGGAGGCGGGCGAGGTACCACAGGGCGAGGTTTGTAGAGACGAGGAAGCGGTAGAAGTAGGGAAACGTCTGCATCGACACGCAGTTGCCGGTCCACGGGCAGTGGTGGTCCATCTTGGGGATGCAGCGGCGGCAGTGGCGGCAGTGGTGGGCGCGAGGGGGCTTGGGTGCATCGCACTTGCGGCACCACCTCTGGCCGGCAGCGGGCGCCGCGGGCTTTTGCTGCTCATCTTGTTGTTTCTTCGTTTTCGTCTTGTCGTCGTCATCGTCGTCACCCCTCGGCGGCCGTGTGTGGGTGTAGGTTCCTGGCGAGACTGTGCATGCTTTGTAGTAGTTCCACCAAAGATTGAGGAGTAGCAAGTTGAAGGTAATGGTTTGGTTTTGGCTCAGAGGCCCTGGCTGGAGGTCGGGGGTGTGGAAAACCCATTGTGAAGCGTAGCCCAGGAACGCGATGAGGAGGACTACGCCAGGTATTGCAAACACCTCCATGCCTGTTCTTACAGGGCCGGTCAGGGGTGCCATCTTGACTCGGGTGGTCCGGCGACAGGTCCGCTGTGTCCCCCCTTGTTTTCTCTGTTTGTAGAGAGCAACTGGCGGACGTCGGGTTAAAAACTCGTCAAGGTGCCTACTGGGTATAGATTCAGTTGGGACTTCTTTCCTGATGGATAATTACTTGGGTGTCGAGTGGTTCTTGGCTCTTTCATTCAGGGGTCCTGCATGCAAGTGGGTCGACCCCAATGAGCCCCTGTCATATCTCGAGCGGCCAACATCAATTTAGGACGGTTATGTGGGGCCTGAGGCAGTCCAGGTCACTGTCGCGGCTCATCCGTAAGAACAGAGCAAAGCAAAGCAAAGCAACGTCTCATCATCCTCTGCTCACAATAACAAACCAACTATTAGCTCGACAACTGGATTTGGGTTCATCTCAACCGTTAAGAGGCTTTCGGCATTCCGAGTTATGGCCACCATGCACCCCGGGTGCGAAATTTGCATCGCTTAATGAGCCTGCCGCCATGTCCATTCTGGATGTCAATCAGAAGCCCATAGTGTTAACATATGTGGCTGCTTGGTAAGTTGCAATCTGCAAGTTACATTGGACCGGCATATTTGCCTCAGCGGATGCCTTGTAAACTGTCTCGCGAACCTAAAGAGTACAATTTCATACCTGCAACACGTCTGTTTTCAGAAGCAATTCTACTAGAAAGAAAAAAAAACCCCTGAGCTCAATCCGCCGTCCTTCGTATTGGTCAGTTAATTGCTATGTAACTGGCTGGCTGACCGACCCAATATTTCGTACGGCAGTGCCTCATTCTTCTGGATCACGTATAGCTTCGATAATCCAAATCTGTTAGGTAACGCTACTTTGTCTCTTGTCCCAGGTCCTCACTAAGCTTCCGAGCCATTGATAAATATTGACATGGCCCAGAGTTACCTCGGCTGTCTTTCGTGCTGGTCTGTCTGGTTGGATGTTGTGGTGCTCAGTTGGGCGCCAGCCAAATTTCACGATGGCTCCCGGGCGCCAGTGGAAGATTTGGTAAGTCCGCTCATATCATGCCTTTACAACTATAATGGTGGTCACTAAATCCAAGAAAGATACACACAACCCAGAAAATGAAATATTGACTGCCAAATCATCCTCTTCTGGTCTTCCGCAGCGACCTCGAAGGTACTTTATACCGCTACTGGTAGGGCTTGTTGTCCTGCGTCTTGAGGTCTTCCTTGGCACGGAGCATCAATGCGCGCTGCCAGGCTTCGAGGTGAGTTTGGTACTTAGCCAACGTCCTGCGTGTCACGTACCTATGGTAAACAATCAAAGCTCTGCTAACCGCATCTAGGCATTTCTTCCTCTTGTTGTAATTTACCGCCAGCTGCGGCTCTCTCAACCACAAAGCAGTAAAGATGAATCCAATCCAGGTCTAGGCCAATCACTCCGATGGATCTCGATCCTTGGGTCTATCCTGATCTCCGTCGGGGTCTGGCTGGCTGCACTTCCCACCAGCCAATCTACATTCTTTTGCTCGCCCGGGGCTTCGAAGCTATGGACGATTGTGCTTCAAATCGTCGGATTAGCTTCCGAGGCGACCGTAATCGAGATAATCTGGCGCGTACTCTCCAGACAACGAACATCCAAGCAGTTGATAATCACAGTAGCTGGTGTCTTGCTTCAAGCTGCTCTCGGAACATTAATTGCCCTCGTCTTCCACTATGGGGTTGATTCCTTCTCGACTGGGATGGGGACGATGTATCAACGCCCAGTCAGCTCCTGGATCCCATATAGCCTGGACATCTTGCTATTTGGGTGTTTGCTTGCTGTCTTTACCCTCTCATCTGGATCATTGATAAGCCAGGTTGGTCCAGCGTTTCTTGTCCACATCCTTGCAATCATCTGCGGACTTATTGCGGTGGTCATCAACACTGCGGCTATCGGAACCTGGTATGGTCTGACGACGAGCTCTGTCATCCTGAGCATGCTACCTTTGGTCATCGGAGCAGTCTTATTCATTCATAGTGCGCGGGCTGTCTCACCACTGGTGTCCGCATGCCTGGTTCTTGTACTGTTCTGCTTCCTTATCGGCACAAGCATATGGGCCATTGTCAAGCGTGGTCATCCAACTCGCATGCACCCGCTTCAGACCATGATATCTGACATGCGGGTTGAGGCCGATCGTTGGCTCGTCCATGCATCGACGAGCGATTCACTGCGTGTCGCCGTTACAGAATACCGCCAGAGACATGATGGCCGAGAGCCGCCGAAAGGCTTCGATTTGTGGTATGCATATGCGATTGAGCATAAATCACCCATCATCGACTTTTTTGATCAAATCCACCGGGATCTGCAACCATTCTGGGGACTAGAGCCATCCCAGATCCGCAAAGGTGTCGAGAAGCTTGAGCATGAGCGGGACATAGTTGTTATAAAAGTTATCAATGGTCAGGTCACTCATGGCGCTGCTCGGAGCGAGCATTTGGACGAGATCAATGGGCTAGTGGAAATGATGCAGTCATTTTCAAAACACCTTCCAGACCTGCAAATAGCAGTCAATTTGGACATAAATCCACGTGTTCTGGCGCCTTGGGGAAATATTGACAAGCGGGTGTTGCCCGGAACGAGGGGACGCTTTTCCCGACGAGATAACATGCAAGAAGTTGAATCACTTGGAGCATCCGGGAAAGGCTCTTTGCAGCCCAACGCACCGGGGGAGACCTCGGAAGGTCAGGATGTCATGGCGTCGTCACCCTCAGGCCCAACTATTAGTGCGGCCGAGTTTCGAAGGCTCAACATGCAAGCTTGCCCTAGGAGGTCCCCTGTGCGTTCTAAACTGTACTGGAATACCAGAGATATTTGTGTCTCTTGCTTCAACCAAGAGTCCTCGGGGGCTTTCTTGAAGGATTGGACGCTATCCTCTGATCTTTGTCATCAGCCAGATATATTCAAACTCCACAGTCTCTTCATTTCAGGTCCAGTCAGCGATCCCCTCACCGACCTACAGCCAGTGTTCAGCAGATCAAAACCAAGCACATTCAGTGATATTCTGATCCCTTGGCCGCGGACACCAGGCAATCAAAACAAAGTCTTGGATTCTGGCCTTGATTTCCAGACCAAACGAGATCAACCCTTCTGGCGTGGCAAGATTGAGCAAATCACATTGCCAAATCAGCGTCATCATGGTGGGCACCAACAGAGGCTTGTCCATCTCGTCAATAATGCCTCCATGTCGGATGAGGTCATTATCGCCATGGCCACGGAGTGGAAAGACTCCGAAGGCAAGAGATTGTTCCAGTACGAGCCGGTAAAAACATTGAAAATGAATCAGGTGCTTCTGCCAGACGTCAGGATTGGCGAGTATGCGTCATGCAACGCTCCTGAGCGAATTAATACGAGATCCTGCCGTTCGATGATAGAAGAGTTCGGCCCAGCAGTGGAGGCCGATGCACCCATTTTCGACAATCGGTTTGTCCTCTTGACAGATTCGGACACTACTGCAGCGTCAAATACCGGGCCCGGCAGTGACTTTGTTATGGATGCACTCGAGTCGTCTAGTCTCCCCTTTATAGGCACCATATTCCGCGAGTGGTATTCTGAGCGACTGAGGCCGTGGCTGCACTTTGTACCGGTTGATCTGCGCTACACCGCGCTACACAGTACTTGGGCGTACTTCATGGGGCTGGATGGCAGAGGCAAGATCAAGGGCCGGGATCCCGGGGTGGAGGCACACCTTGATAATGCTGTCTGGATCGCCGACCAGGGCAAGAAGTGGGCGGAGAGAGCCATGAGGCCGACAGACGCACAGATTTATCTTTTCAGGCTGCTTCTCGAATGGGGCAGGATCATCAGTGACGATAGAGACGGGATGAACTACTTTCTAGAGAATACGGCCTAGCGAGTGGAACAGTCACTCGGCTAGTCCAAGCTTTCTAGGCATTTCCCTGTTAGTTTGTTTGTCTGTTTCCTCGCGATTCTGAGCGGAAACAAGCACATGACGAGCGACGACGGGCAGTATATGCAGTAACACAAGATTTCGCTATAACAAACTCTCTCTTATCATACATTAAATTAATGAGGGTACGGACTCGGTCAAGAGCGGGCTATAAGTCCAACCCATGCGTCTGATTTGGATTTGAATGCTCTCCAAAACCCGCCTCTTCATTCCGGTGGCATCCTCAATGTCCTCCCCGAGGAATGCACCATGCGTGCTCTTGAACTGGTACCTCTTGAGCACTTCCCAAATCCTGCTGATATCTTCCGCCGACAGCGGGACTGAGTTGGGGCCGCTCCACATAAAGGCAAAGGTGTTGACCCCCGCCGGCCTCGACCTCACGTTCCCCGCGGCATCGGCATCCCACCCTCCCAGGCCGGCAGGGGTCGTGAGCAGGGTGTCGGAGATGAGCAGGCGGCCGTCAAAGTGGGCGACCATGCTCCCGGGGAAGTGGCCACCCAGCTTGACGGCGACGAAACCCGAGCGGACGCCCTCGATGATGATCTCGTGGGAGCGGCGCATGATCTGATCCGTCTTGCTGTTGCCCAAGAAGACGTGCAGCGGTATCTCGAGCGCGACCCATTTCCTGTCCTCGGCGGCCAGGAACACCGGGCAGCCAAAGACGGCGGCCCACTCGGCGTGCGCCGTGTAGAAGTGCGGGTGCGAGATGACGATGGCGGCCAGGCCGCCGAGCGACCGGATGCGCTCCACCGTGTCGTCGTCGAGCAGCGTGATGCAGTCCCAGAGGATGTTGCCGGCGGGTGTGTCTGTCAGGAATTGGTTGTATGTGAGTCAGTATATTTTGACTCTGGCGGGGACAAGGCCAGCTTGTGACTCGTGTCATCTTTTCTTTTTCATCTGCCGTGTTCGGGTACGTGCATGCGATTATTTTCCGATTTACCGAGCACTTACGAACAAGAATGCAGCGCTGGCCCATGGCAAACACAGGCTTAGTCACGATGCTTATCATGGCGCCATGCGGATGATATCTCTTCTGTTTTTGAGGCTGCGGAGACAACCTCTCGGGCTTGGAATTGCTGTTACTGTTGGTATTGTTGTTGTTGTGGTTGTCGTCGTTGTTGTTGTTGTTGTTGTTGTTGCATATGCTGCTGGAAGGGGGCCCGATTCGCTTCCAGCTATCGGGCCTCACTATCGGGCGGCGGCGGTTGATCAACAGATCCGATGAAGGCATGGTCACGGAGGAGTTGGAATCCACCGCAGACGACGCGACGGAGGTGGTGGGAGATGGCGGAGACATAGGTCCCGGGTACGACGGATCATACGGCACAAAAACGTTGCGGTGGCCCGAGGCACGCAGCGCCGCCATGGTCGTGAAGCTCTGGCCGGCCGGAGGCGTGTAATGTCGGGGGTCATCGCAGATGAAGCACGTCTTTTGCCTCGACCGCGAGGTCGTAGGGTATTGGGTCCCGCAGCTGACGCATATTAGCCACTGGGAGGTTAGGGAACTTTCGAGGCCTGGGGTGATTTCGTCTGCTGCCGGCATCGTTTTGCCACAAAAAAAGAGATTGTGGTGTGATTTTGGTTACATGTAGTATTCGTTTGGCTCTGGTCTGAAATACAAGATTTGCCCTTCTAGACGGTGGACTGGCTGCTGGATGGGACAATCCCAGTCGGGGTCTTTCGAGGAGAAAGATAGATAGAGAGATAGATAGGTAAGTACATATGGCAACCAGTCATTTCCACGGACCTCCACTTTGACTCCCCTCCAAGCGAGTCTGTGTGGCTGCATTTATACAAAAGAATGCCCTCGAACGATCAGATTCCTCAGGGCTGATTATGGGCTGACTTCGGCCTCTGAAGAGATTTGTCCAACGTCCATGGGACCAATGGACGGTGCGCCGAGGCACGGATATACAATGTTTAAATGGACTGGTCGGCTCCGTCCCAAAAGTCACACGGGCCATGGACCATCAAAAAAGAAAAGAAAAAAATTATGATGAGAAGAAAGAGCACAGAGAATCCCACCAAAAAGTTCCCAGATAGCTCCAGTCTTATCTACCTGCCCGTGTCCCTGATGTTGGTTTTTGGATCTAGAAAAATTGTAGTCGCCCAGAATAGGGCCACTTACCTGCTTTAGTATGGAGCTATAGCTTCCACTAAGACTGCTTTTGGTTATAGTATAAATAACACAGACAAACATGTCTGGCTGGTCCTGCCTGTTGTGTCGGCCATGCATAGTGGAGCCGGCAATGGTACCCCACCATTGAGATGAAAGCTTCCCCCGCATCATGAAGGGTGCCAGCGAGCATGATGCGTCGCCTCCATACCAACAATTTTTTTTTTTTTTTGTCCTGTCTCTGTGTGCGGGCGCGTCTTTGCAAATTAGGTTTCTTTTTCTTCTTTCTTGCTTTTCTTCTATGCTACAGTTGAAAGGGGACCGCATTCTCAGCAGCACCGCTACCGATAGAATTGAATAATAAATACTCTTTGACCTGCGATTTTGCCTTCAAGGATGAGCTTTGCCATCGAGGTGCCGGGTGAAGCCAGCCCACTCAACCTCCAGGAGCTCTGTTCAAAGCTGCTCCAGGCCGGATCGGCCGATCACAACCAGAGGCAGTCTGCCAGTCAGCAGCTCACAGCCTGGGAGACATACCCAGACTATTATGCCGGCCTCCAGGTGAGCCAGAACTCTGACCCTCATCGCTGTCAGAGCCATTCTGGAGTCAATCTTGCCTGGGTGATTTCCCGAAGCTGGTCAAGACCAACAGCTAATCAACATGTCTTCTTTTCAGACCGTCTTCCTGGACAAGTCTGTTCAGCGCGAAATCCGCTACCTTGCAATAATCCTTCTCAAGAACGGCATCGACAAAGGCTGGCGCAGCATATCCGCAAAATCGTCCATACCACCCGCCCAGAAAAACATAATCAGGTCGAGACTCCTGCAAGGGTCAATAAATGAAGATGACAAGAACCTGGCTCTCCACAACGCCCTTGCTACCGCCAAGGTCGTCAGGATAGATTACCCGGCAGAATGGCCTACAGCCATATCGGATCTGGTTGGCTTTGTCAGCAACTTCAGGACCGGGAACCAGCAACAACTCAATGGATCTCTTTTGGTGCTGCTGCGGGCTGTCAAGGAGCTGGCTAAGGCGCGGCTGCGGAAGTCGCAGACGGCACTGCAGCAGGTTACGCCGGAACTGGTAATGCTTCTCGGTGAGATTTACTCGGAACAGGTGAACTTCTGGACCGCGTTCCTCGCGAATGGTCAAGGAGGTGAGGACGATGCAGACTATGCCATGGAAAACAGCCTGATATGTCTCAGGATATTACGGGTCCTCGTTACGGTGGGCTATGAATACCCTCACCGCGACCAACTCGTACGTGAGTTCTGGCAGATGACCCAGACCCAGTTTGGTCAGTTCCTCGGCCATGTCAGTCACGACTCGGCAGTGCCCGCCCCGTATCAAGAGGTCGTCGGCAAGCATCTGCTTCAGTTCACAAAGCTACACCTCGAGGTCTGCGAGACGTTGCCAACGGACTTTGCCTTGCTTCCCAACTCTGTAGAGCTTGTGCATGCATACTGGGATCTCGTGGCCAAGTTTGCCGAGGTCTTTGACAAATCGGGGGGCATCCAGATAACCTCGTCCGGGGGCGATGGCGGCTCCAAGTCCAAAGTCGAAGGCCCTCTACTCGAAAGACTCGCCCTTAAAGGGTTGCTCATGATTCGAGGCTGCGTGGCCATGATCTGCAGGCCCCTTCAAACTTTCAAATACAAAAGTCCAGAGGCCAAGCAGGAGCAAGAGCATGCCAAGGAGCTCGTCAAGACCCAGTTGATCACCGATCAGTTTGTGACCCAGATTGTCGATGTGATCATCACAAAGTTGTTTATATTCCGCAAGGCTGATCTAAACGCGTGGGAAGAAGACCCACAGGAGTGGGAGGCCCAAGAACGGGACTCTGGAGATGCTTGGCAGTGGGAGGTCCGGCCATGTGCCGAGAGGGTCTTCCTGGACCTGCTGATCCAATGGAAGGAACTGTTGGGTCCACCACTGCTCAACTACTTTCAATCAACAGCCAAGGCCGATGCAGATATTGTCACCAAAGAGGCTGTGTATACGGCGATGGGCTGTGCCGCGCCTACGGTGTACAAACTATTCGACTTTGACACGTTCGTAACGTCTACTTTAGTCCAAGACGTTCAGATACAGGGCGAGTTGGCCAAGTTGCTGCGGCGTCGGATTGCCATCCTGCTCAGCCAGTGGGTGCCCATCAACATATCCGATGCTACGCGCCCTGTAGTGTTTGAGATATACAAGCATTTGATGAACCCAGCAGATGAGCACAACGACCAGGTCGTCAGGATAACGGCGGCTAGACAATTCAAGAAGATTGCCGATGACTTTGAGTTCAAGGGTGAAATCTTTCAACCACACGCGTATGAAATCCTCACACGGCTTGTCAGCCTGCTGACAGAGCTGGAACATGACGACACGAAACTTGCCATTCTTGAGACGGTACGACTTGTCATTGATCGCATGGAGACGACGGCTCGGCAAGTGGGCGATCAGCTCATTGAAGCTTTACCTCAGCTCTGGCAGCAAGCTGGAGATGACGCGTATATGTTGAAGCAGTCCATTCTAGCCATCCTCACGGCCCTTGTCAACTCTGTTGGCACTGATTCGCAAAAGTATCATCCGTTCATCGTGCCGCTGATCTCACAAGCGATGGATCCAACTTCAGAGATATCCAAATTCCTCATTGACGAAGCAGCAGAAGTCTGGAAGGCGACGGTTGCACAGTGTTCGCCGCCGGTATCACCCGAGTTTATGCATCTCGAGCTGAAGGCATTGCCTTTCATAGAGTTCGACAACGTGTTGTCTCAGGAGCTCGTGCAGGTTATTAAGACATACATCCTGCTCGCCCCCGAGAACATTCTTTCCAACGAGTATAGGCGACCAACGCTGCAGGCGTTGGCAACAGCTATGGAGTCAAAGCAAAAAGACCAAGTGCATCATGCGGCCAAAGCGATCGATTACATACTACGAATTGCGCAAGAGCTCGGTGGCTCCGAGGGCTTGACGGTCTTGGTTCAGGACATGCTAGAGATTGGGTTCCTGAGGGTGGTTTTGGAGCGAATACACGAGGCCTGGGAGTCCCGCCAGACAACCGGGCCGCAGCGACGCTCGCCACAGATCAGCTCGATCAAGGAGACGCACTACTTTAGCATATTGGCACGTATTGCCCTAGGTGAACCTCGCGCGCTTGTTCAGCTGATGACTGCCGCTGGCGACCTTCCGACGGTCTGGAAATGGTTGGGCGATGAATGGTTTGGCTGCTTTGACATGATGGCTGATGTGGAAAGGCAAAAGCTGTCATGCTTGGCCCTCACAAGGCTGTGCGAGCTCGCCGCAGCAGACGGGTCATCGCCCCTTCGAGACATGGTGCTGGGCCGCCTACAGGATTACTTTGCCATGTGGACCTCTGTCATAACGGAACTGCTGAACGAAAACGGACAGGGAGATTCATTGGTGTGGGATGGCAAGCCCGAGGAGTATGCAAACGACTGGGACACGCGGCAGGATGTGCGTGATCGCGCCTTCGCCTACCGTGACCAGGTGCATACCGAGCACACTTTTCCTTTTGTGCAGATGATACTGCAGGGACTTGTGCAGGCTGTTGGTGGAGAAGCGACCTTTCAAGAGCAATGGGCCGTCAACGTCGACAAGGATGTCATAGCAGGGTTCCAGAGTCTTTCGGCGCGTTACACTGGTTCCTGACGGACCGTAAAAAATAAATAAATAAATAAATGAATGAATAAAAAATAAAAATCAAATTGGACGCGTACCGATACTGGGCATTTTGGAATGAATATGGGGAATATATCTATTGATTTGTGAAAACTATGATAGGGAAAGATTTGGCGACGATACCCACTACTGTAGTACAGTTTACTTTAGTTTTGCGAACGGGTCATGAGTGGAACTTGTTTCAATTAATGATCCTTGATGAGGCGGTTCGGATCATGACAGTGTTATCGACGCTCGCACCATTCTATCAAAACCACCCACCCCGCTTGATCTTGATATTAGCACTGCATACATTTACCAATCAAGGAGGTTTGTATGGCTGGCACTTCTCCGATTGGTGCGTCTGGCAAGGCAACTTTGGTCTGTTGTCAGGTTATCCAATATACTCCGTAGTCTAGATGCAGAAGGCCACCAACAGCAAAGTGAAGAGTGGTCGACAAACATTTCCCTTGTGGGATTGATTGGAAACTCGTCAGAAATGAGAAGACGCATGAAGGTCTTCCCGAAATCCCACCCGATTTTGTGTTTGGTTCGGGCCAAGGCAAGGTGAAATGCAGCCCTGTTTTCTTGGAAAAAGTCTGGAACCAAGAGACTGGCGCGGACCGTACAACGGTGCATATCTTTTCCGCATTTAAGGCTTTTGAAGGGGGGTGTTTGCTGGGTGGGGGTTTAAGTTTTAATGCAAAGAACCCATAGAAGAAGGCCCTTTCTTTCGTAATTTACAGAAAAAGAAATAAAAGGTCAACAGCATCACTGGAAACGAGAATGACATTTTTGTTTGTTTGTTTGTTTGTTCTACAAGCACACCTTCCGTCAGGGAAAAAAAAAAAAAGAAAAGAAAAGAAAAGATAAGATAAAATAATAATAAATCCCAATGAAATAAAGCATGAGTCCTAGCGCACACTGGACACTGGGGCTACTGCGAGTCGCTGTCAATTACGCGTCTCGATTATCAGGCTTTTGTTCTTAACATGCAGAATTGCCCGATTGGGAATATTTCAACGACATCAAGAGTCGACCAAACCTGCCGCTTTTGGATGGTCCACCAACCCAATTATGTAAAACCAACGAGAAAAAAAATAAAATACTGACAGAAGCAACAAATTTGACATTTTGCGTTTGCGTGCGACCAAAAGGAAAAAAAGGGGGGGAGGCAAATTGTTAGTCTTTTTTTTTTTTGTCCCTTGTCCCCCTTCCCCTCCCCGTTATCCATAATTGGCCGATTTTCCCTGTAAAACATGCATCAACTCTGCATTGGCGCAGGGAGGGACTCGGCGGCATAAGTTTTGGTTACGATTTTGGGTTGCAATAAGGGGAGAATCAAAAAGAAGAAACAAAACAATGAGGATCACGTTCAGTTCAGAGAGCCCACCTTTTTTCTTTTGAACGGTTTTCCAGAAAACCCTGATTGATCCTTGGTGGTGGCTTAAGGCTGGTACAAAGAAAGACCAGCTGCAGATCATGTATATCAGGCTGGGTCCCCCGGGAACCGCGATACGTCACGCACGTCAAGTCGGGATCCGAGAGAAATCAAACCAACCTTGTCTAAAGCCGGCGGTTATTTATTT
Organism: Pyricularia pennisetigena; assembly: GCF_004337985.1. Taxonomy (NCBI): domain Eukaryota; kingdom Fungi; phylum Ascomycota; class Sordariomycetes; order Magnaporthales; family Pyriculariaceae; genus Pyricularia; species Pyricularia pennisetigena. Next base: position 1,504,680 of record NC_043743.1, read on the forward strand.
ATCAGGCCGTAGTTTCAAGCGAGTTGTTCTGCCGGGCTGCTGAGTGAGGGATGTCTCCGCGGCGATTGGTGGGTATATCTTTTCTTTTTGGTTTCTTGTCATGGACAGCCTTAAGGTCTTTTTTTTTTATATATACCTGTTTTTTTTCGTCCAGTGCGCAATCAAACTCTCAGCTCTCTCTTGTCATATTGGGGCTGCTAAAGGAAACACAAAATAATTAGTAACAGTAATAAAATAAAAGTGACCGGGCTTTATTTTTGATCAACTGCGGATTTGGGTTCGGTGTCCGCCGGATCCCGCACCAATCTCCCCTTGACAGATAAAACTGGGTCGAGTATAGAGGCGAGTTACAACTGAAATACTCTTTTTTTTTCTCACTCACATCGGTGTCTTTTTTTTTCACTTTCTTTGCATCCCTGGGTAGAGACTGGGCTGGAAGCCAAGAATAGCTGATTTGTGCTGGCTGCAGGTTTCCGTTGATGCCGACTGATGCCATCCATTCTCACTTCATCTTTTCCGCTCACGCTCTTCCTTGATTCGACTCTCTTGGCTACTTTGTCAGTTGTCCTCGATCATATGTTCCCTTTTGGGTCATAATCGGTTAAGCCAGGGTGTCAAGGAGGGCCCCAGGGACTGTCATGATTTGAGGGATCGGAAGCAAAACAAAAAAAGACTTTTTTTGAAATACGAGCTTTGGTCTTGACAGAGTCTTTCAGCAACACCCTCTATTTGTAAAAAAAAAAGCCAAACGCTATATTCCAGTCTGTGCCTTGGCGATTCTGGTTCGGATGACAGTCTATGGAGAAACTGTCATCCCTTTTTTTTTTCTTTTTTACTTGAACTTGTACCTACATGTCTGCACAACTCCCTGAACAAGCCCCAGAATGAACACTGAACAGGCGGCAAAGCTGCCAACGCCCGACGACCCCAGATGGTTTACGGGCGCCTACAACAGCACGATGGAGGAGTTGGGTGCACAGTTAATCCAGGAGGAGCTCGGGCGGAAAGCGTCCAACACGGAATCCATACCAGAATCAAGACAATTACCGGTGGTACAACAGTCCACCGTCGCAGCAGACGGCGTCACGGTCTTCTACCGCCACGCCGGGCCCGAATCGCCAACGGCACCCACCATCGTGCTGCTGCACGGCTTCCCCAGCTCTTCCTTTATGTTCCGCAACCTGATACCGCACCTCGCCCTCGCCGGCTACCGCGTCTTCGCCCCTGACCTGCCGGGCTTCGGCTTCACCGACGTCGACCCGGGCCGCGACTACGACTACACGTTCCAAAACCTGGCGACGACCTTTGAGGGCTTCGTGGAAGCGCTGCAGCTGCGCCGCTTCGCGCTCTACGTCTTCGACCTGGGCGCCCCCGTGGGCCTGCGCTTCGCCCTGCGGCGGCCCGACGCCGTCGTCGCCCTCGTGACCCAGAACGGCAACCTCTACAGCGAGGGGCTCGCGCGCGCCTTCTGGGCCCCCTTCGAGGCCTACTGGGCCCACCCGACGCCTCGGAGCTGCCCGCCCGCCCGCCACGCCCTGCGCGGCCTGGTCGAGTACCCGGCCACGCGGTGGCGGTACACGCAGGGCCAGCCCTCGCCGGGCCGCGTGCCCCGCGAGCCCAGCGACCTGGACCAGACCCTGCTCGACCGGCCCGGCGTCAAGGACCTGCACCTGGACCTGTTCCACGACTACCGCACCAACGTCGAGCTCTACCCGGCCTTTCAGCGCTACCTGGCCCAGTCCCTCGTGCCCGTGCTCGCCGTCTGGGGCCGCAACGACCCCATATACACCCCCGACGGCGCCGTCGCCTTCAGGCGCGACGTCAGGGACATGGAGATTCGGTGGATCGACGCCGGCCACTTTGCCCTCGAGGGGAACGAGGCCGACGTCGCCGGCGCCATGTGCGACTTTTTTGATACTTATTACATATTCAGCCCCTCGGCTACATGA
>NC_043743.1:1507881-1525167 GCF_004337985.1 Pyricularia pennisetigena
AAAAAAAAAAAAAAAAAAAAAAAAAAAAAAAAAAAAAAAGAAAAAATTAACCCAAGCTTTACCATAGTCGCCTGTTAGTACCGCTCAGAGAACCCATCCATTCTGAAGTGTGTGCGTAAATTCGCAAGCTTGAGCAACAGGCTCTAGACAAGGACGCAGATCAAGTTCATCATACTAGCGTAAAATCTATATACATTATCATACTATGATAGTGGGTATCTGCGTAAAATCATCCTATATACAGTATGCAAAGATTTGGGTTATCAATAAAAACAGGGAAGTGAAAAAAAAAAGAATCAGCATGAAATAAGCTCCCAACGCAGCAGTGGACAAAGATGGTCGCGATTATACCCAGATAACAATCGCTGCAACGGTAGCAACCACAGGCCACCAACTAGCATGCGTTAGCAATAGTTGTGCAGCCGCCGAGTCGGCAGTGGTGCCGTTAGGTAGTGACCCGTCGATGAGAATCGTTTGCGTGCCGTTGACCTCGGCGACGTTGACGACGTTCTTGTCCATCTTGTCGTATGACCCGTCGCCGACCAGCTCCTTGACGGTGCCGTTGTTCTCCTCGTCGCAGGAGCACACCTCGTACTGCTGGCAGCCACACAGCACGTTCCGGGTTTCGTTACGCTGGCTGCTCGCGTTGTAGTAGTGGTAAGGATTGTGGTAGGGGTACATGTAGGCGCCGTGGTGCCAGACCCAGGGCCAAAAGGCGAGCGCTGTGCCAAGCAGGAGGAAGGGCGCAATGGTGCCTATGCGGGATCCCGACTGGTAAGGTGTCTTTGATCCACCGGCATATACAGAGCCGCCTCCGTATGCTGGCCTAGGTCCGGAGCCACCGGAGGATACACCGCCACTGTTCGATGTCGGCGAACGTGCGCCGCTGCTACTGCTGCCGCCACTATACGGTCAAGTTAGTCTTTTGGTCCGAACAGGATTTTCCAGAGTGAGGCGGTTCCAGACGCTAGGAGAGCAAAGAAACAACGTACGTGGAAGGGGATGAACTGCGGCCTCCACTGCTACGGCCTCTATTGCCAGCATCAGGAGTCAGAATATGAAACGATGAGTGTTGTCGTGAACAGAGATGAAGCAAGGAAGCCAGGCAGTCTGTTCTGATTAGACGGTAAAGAAAGATGAGGCCGAATATTGTCGTGAGGGGTAGAGATCAAGACTGAGGTTTGACCAGGTGTCTTGCGAAACAAATTCGAAGTGCTGTGTTTTTATTTCAAGGGAAATGGAACGCATGTAGGCAGACCAATGTGTGGCATGATGAATGAGAAAAGAAAGCAGCAAAAAAAGAAGAAAAAAAAAACCTACCCTCCGCTTCCACCACCGCCTCTTCCACCACCCTTACGCTTCCACAAATCGTGCGCCTCAGATGTCTCGCGCTTTTCGTAAGAGGGAAACTGGGAGTATCGAATATGCGTCGACTCCTCGTCTGAGATGGCAACGGCGTCTACCGCCGAGCCCGTTAGACAGGTGACGAAGAAAAGAAGAGTGGATGGTTTCATTGTGTTTGCTGTTTTTTTTTTAATTTTTTTTTATGTGATGTCCTTTTTTCAGGGTTGATCCGTTTCTGTTGATGGACCGCAATTAAAATATTTCGATATGTAGTTTTGTGGTTCTAGGTTCTATGTTGTAGGTTGTAGGTTGCAAAGTAGACAAGAATGGATGGACCCTTGAAATTGAAATGAAGAAAATAAAGTGCAGCGTATCCCTGTGGTTTTTTTATCTCTTTTGCAGAATGAAACAAACTGGAAGGAGGGGGGCTAGTAACTCATCATTTCACTGCGTTCGGTTGGATGACGGGGCTATGCTTGCATTGTCAGTCCACAGCCCTACGACAACCATTCAATTAGGCTTATTTAACCTTGCGCCGGATGTGAAAAAAAAAAACATTGTTAAGCCGCAGCCTGGAAACCCGCCACCCAAGCTCATTTGTTGGCGTTACACAACGGACATCATTGACATCAACAAGTGTGACCAGTTGGTCCCTATTTTTTCTTAACACCCCAGATCCTCCCTTTCCCGGTAAGCGGGTGGCGACAGTTGGAACCCCGGATGTCTGATGTCACTTTGTCGCCAGTCCCAACCCAGCGATGGCCGAAAAGTCCGGACATCGATCCACTCGCACACATGGCAAACAACTGGCTACAGATTTCTTATGCCATCGATGTCTGTCTGGAAGCACAATATTGGTGCGGCCACACGCGCCATTGTCTCTCTAGAAGCAGCTTGGGGTGCTGGAAAATTGGTTGACATGTAGAGGCTGTGTGCATTGCCTAACCTCCACATGACCGCCTTAGTGCAGCTCCAACTAACAAACCAACAGCCATTGAACTTTTGGAACTCATCTTTAGAGGCTTAGGGTCGCTTGGTTTAGTTGGTAAGCACCAATTTACTAGCGTTGCTTGAATATGCGCCATGCACTTTTTCTTCTTCTTGTATGCTTGGCTGACAACCAGAAATGCTGACCCTATCTTTGATTTGCCCTACCCAACATTCATCATTGACTTCGTTCAGGCACAAATAGACATCAGGCAATCGGATGACCTACGGGTATTGGTGGGTCGCTGTGGAGAAGAATTCCAAATTCCCCCGGCACCGAGCACTGCAGGATCTGAGCGTGTTTCTCTGTGGCAGTGCAATGGGAACCCGCGTGACCGATCCCAGCCACTTTAGACTTTGAACAAACACTGTAGCGAAAGCTTCCAAGCCTTCTTCTAGCAGCTGGAGGGACCGAGAGCCTCGCTAACCCCACATAAACGTCCTCACTATCGCCTTGGCATACTCTTGGTATACTTTGTAGATTTTGCACTTTTGCGAGCAGAGTTCCTCAACTTATCGACCAAACATATCGCAATGACTCTTGTGCCGGATATCTCTTGATACGGGCCCCATTCCAATCAATCGTCAAACCATGGCTGCCAACAACGGCGGTAATTCAGAACGCGATCTACAGGACCGCTTAAACGCTCTCAAGCGAGGCTCAGTAACCCAGGATGTCGCGCCAAAGTAAATCTGACTCTTGTTTCCGAACCCCTCACCTTTTCTTTTCCTACCGCATCATGAGTTCATCGTTAAAATCCGACTTGTTCCGGTTGGTCTTACGGAGGCTAAAAGAAATATATAAAAAAAACCACAACCCTCCAGACCAATAGTGACACGCACATTACCGCTCGCCGACCCCAGGCAGGACGTCCTCTCCGATAGGCTTCGCGCCCTGCGGAACCAGTCTTCTTCTGATGGCGGCTCATCATCTGCCACATTGAAAACTTCTGGTAGCACCGCAGGAAGCCAGGTTGGAAGGCAGCCCAGCTCGTCGATGCCAGGACCGCCCCTGCCCCTGACTTCTGCTCCAGTCGCGGCAGGGACGGAACCAGGGGAAGACGAGGACGGTGATGAGGATGGTTTCATGTCTGACCTGGAGGACGACGGGACGCTCGAGGAATTTTTGGAAGACCTTGAGCTGGACCTCGAGGAGGGTAACGATGAGGGATCGAATCAGCGGCCACCGTCGGATCCTGTTGACCGCGGAGATGACGCCGAGGACGATGCCAAGCGCATAGCAGCTGTCCTGGCGCGTATCGGAAAAGACGGTTCTGCCCTACCGCCGAGACGTCCGTCAGGACACAATGTAGAAAGACGACCCGGTGTAGAGGGTGTTGATGCAGCGGGTGGCAGTGCCGGTGATGACTCTGAGGATGACAAGAAGAACGAGCTCGAGGCGCAAAATATCGTTTCACAGGCATTTGACGAAGCCAAGTTCGACAGGGAGAACTCGAAACCACTGGACGAAAGCAGCGAGCAAATGCCGCTTTCGTCGCACGGGAATTTATCCACGTCACATGAGCAGGATGCAAGGCGGCCCGACGACGATCAAGCCTCTCCATTGGACGACGCACCGACAGCCGCCAGAGATTGCTTGTCACTCCCTGCGGTGCCCGACTCCCTACCGGGCCCAGCACCAACCACAACCGCCAGCATCACAACGGCCACCCCTGAGACAGGCGACGATTTCGAATCCGACATCAGCCGCAGGCTCGCGGCGCTCAGAGGTCTCGACGGCTCCGAAAGCGGCGGCGGCGGCGGCGGCCTCGCCCTCCCCTCGGCCCCCTCATTCCAGCCAGCCGCCAAAAGCAACGAGTCCAAGGTAAAGAGCACGGGCGCCTACACCGACGAGGATCAGGACGGCTGGTGCATCGTCTGTCTCGAAGACGCCACCAGCATGTGCGTCGGCTGCGATGGCGATGCCTACTGCGAGGGCTGCTGGAGGGACATGCACCTTGGTCCCGTGGCTGCCTTTGATGGCAGTCACAAGCGTCTGGCTTTTGTCAAGGAAAGGAAAAAGAAGCGCGTGCTACTTGCGGCTTAGCTGCTTGGTTTTGACTGCTCTTCGAATCATTTTTTTTTTTTTTTTTTTTTTTTTTTTTTTTTTTTTTTTCACAATGCAAAAAATGGCCAATGAAATTTACACAAGAGGGAGGCGACCATCCCAAAACCCAGCATCGAAATACAATTGCTAAATGAAAATCCCGGTTCTGTACGCCCAATTTCCCAGCCTTTCCTTGAATGCCAAAACAGAAACCTTACGAACTGATAGGGGTATTGAGAGGCGCTACCGGAGTAGTACCCTCGACTCCTCCAATGAACAAATTATTAATAAGGGAAAAAAAGACGCTGGGAGGAAAGTATGAGAAAACAGCAATATCCATCAAACCACATTCCAAAAAGGCCGTATAGTGACGATGAGTAGAAACCCCCCCCTCCCCCCCAAACTAACACCACCTCATGCGTTTGATTAGTTGTCACCATTTTCCTGGTTTGAAGCCTGGCCAGACCTGCCAGTGATGTCCTGCCATGTCGCACCAAACCTCCGGCCCGTGCTTGCAAGCAGACCCTCCTCCTCGTCGGCCTCGGCCTCTTCGTCCAACTCGCTCATGTTTAGTTTAGGCGTACGGAATAGCGACGTCACAAGAACAATGAGGAATACTGCCAGGAAAGCAACCTGCGCCCAAAAGTCAACGGCACCAAAAACGGGCCAGTTCAACGTAACACGATTGAGGAAGGTTGACATGACCGATGGTGTGCAGATGTCCTTGGCCAGAGATTCCTTGAACTCCTCAGAACACGGCCTTACCATCTCTGGGTGCTCCGAGCAGTCGGGCTGCTTGCCGTGAGCAGGTGGCTCTGCAGTGCAGAATGTCTGCGTGCCGTAGATCGAATACTGAGGGGCAACCATCATCGCAATAGCATAGTTGATGCCCAGTATTATGAGCGCCATCATAACAGTAGCGATGAGGATGGCCTGCGGCGCTGTCCTACCACGCCTGATCTGGAAGATTTGGACCCAGAGGAAGCGAATGCCAACCGTTGCAAGTCCCGAGATGGAGCTGCTGAAGAAGAAAAGCACCAAAAATGCCATGATGATATAATCCACAGGGAAAGCCTTTGCTGCCTCGAGGAAGAGCCAGTTGACAGGCTGGAAGATCTTGATCTGCCCGAGGATGTAACCGCAGTGACCTTTACAGAGTGAGTTGGAGGCCTTGTCGATTGTGGTGATAAGCATCGAGACCCAAACAATGACCGAGACGAGCAGGAGCAGGACACCGCCGACCAACTTTAGAGGTCGAAAGACGGCGCAGATCTTGGTCCATGCCCTGTATACGAAACTGCGCCCCTCGCCCTGAGCCTCCGCGGCCAGTCGTGCGCGGCGCACAAGAGTGCGTTCCTCTCGCACCAGAGATTCGAGCTCGCGCCTGTCCTTGCTAGACATTTCATCGTGGTTACCTCCGCTGCGAAGTTCGAGCTGACGCTGCCGCTCGCGATTCCTCTCAAGGGCAGAAGCTGTAGTCTCGGATAGCTGCGGCGCCGAGATGGATGGCGCCGATTTAATGAATGAAATTGGCAGCAAGGCCAGGCCTGAGCTGGTGTACAGAACATAGAGCAAAGTACCCAGGCACACGAGCAAGCCAACAGCAAAGGTCAAAGCCTTCTCTCCCTTGTTAGCAGCCAGCAGCCGCTTGAAATAGTCCAGATCCAGGTGTCCACCCTTCTGGTTGCCCGCGGCTGGCACAAAGAATCCCACGAAAAAGAGAATCAGCACAAGGATTATAAAGACCGACGTATACTTGAAAGCCCCCCAGAGCTTGGCCCCGGTGCTGCGCGTGCCTTCCTCCTCCTCGACTTCGTCATATTCCTCGTACCAGAAATAGGCAAAGGGGATGACAATCAGACAAAGCAGGGCATCAAGGCTGTAGAGCGAATAATACACAATCTGGAGAGTGCGTAGCATTCCAGCCACGTGCTCTGGCGTCGCCCATTCTTTCTTGACACCGAGGTGCACCGAGGTGGTTGAGGATACGAGGGCGATATCGACTGGGAGGAGCAGAACGGTGGCCAGCAGAGCTGTTAAGCTGACCACTGCAACTGTGTTGACAACTGCAGATCTCTCGCGTGGCGCCTGCCAGGTGAATGTGGTGACGATTGCAGCGAAGAGCGCCAGGCCGACGGCCACGGCGTATGCAATCCAGATCAAGCTGGTTTGAAGATAGGGTGCCATTTTGGCTGATGAAAAAGACGGCAGATAGGGCTGCGCTTCGAATTATTTGAGCCGAGACAGTATGAGATAGTTACAAAGCGGTCTTGGTTAGGTGAAGCAATTGCTGATTAGTCTCATCCGTTCTTGGGGCCAGTTGCCGTCGCGATGTAGGTAATCGAAGCCCGCGAGCTTGTTTCTTCGTGGAAATACCGATTGGTGAAATTGGCAGTCGATCGAATCCGAGGGGAGCTGCTTTTGTTTGACAACAAGAATCTTGGTGACGCGGCCGGCGCTCAAAAATGCAATCAAATCGAGTGCATGGGTTGGACGTTGGGTAGGATTGTTGAAGGTTGCTCAACCTGAAAAAAGAAGTAACGTAAAAGAATGAGAAACGAGCGTTGGATCACGATTATGGGTAGGTAGGTAGCGCCGTTGCCTACATGCATGCGCTCGAGTCTGTGACGCAATGATGTGTTTGCGGTTTGCTAGCACAGAGGGTACCTCGGGTACTTATCGAATGAGTGCTTGCATGAAATACAGCTTGTACAGGCACCTCGTGTGCACGTCAAGTCCTATAGGAGACATGATTGGCCAGCTCGCAGAGCTCTAGTGAATGTGGGGCAACGAGCCAACTCCACTCAAGCTCAAACGCAGCGCGACAGAACGTCGGGTTTGGAAAGACGCGACTGGATTGGAATAATTCAAAGTCGCAGGACAAGCAACACACTACCAGCAGAACCTCAACCGGCCGGGTCAATGCGAGCGCCAATTCAGTCATGCAGTGCTATACGGAGCTGACGCCGCCGTCCGCCGTCACGCACTCGCTGACACTACCCTTTATATCGCCCAAATCGAACAACCTCGTTGTCGCAAAGTCGTCGCTGCTGCAGATATTCGCAACCAGACTCGTCCCCGCCGAGCTCGACGGCACTTCTCAGGCTGCCAAGACCACGCATAACTATGACACCAAGCTCAACGATGACGAAGGCCTTGAGGCTTCATTTCTCGGTGGTGATGCAGCTATAATACGATCCGATCGCAACCACACCAAGCTTGTCCTCGTCGCTGAGTTCCCACTCTCGGGTACCATCACAGGCTTGGCCAGGGTCAAGGCGAACGCTGCAAAGAATAGCAATGAGAACAGTGCATGCAGTAGCAGTAGCGGAGGCGATTTTCTCTTGATTGCTTTCAAGGATGCCAAGCTCAGCCTCGTCGAGTGGGATCCGGACCGGCGGTCTCTGGAGACGATATCCATACACTACTATGAACAAAACGAGCTTCAAAGTAGTCCGTGGGCAGCCCCGCTCAGCGACCACGTCAACTTTCTTGTTGCGGATCCAGGGAGCAGGTGCGCTGCCCTCAAATTTGGCGCGAGGAGTCTGGCCATCATACCCTTCAAGCAAGCTGATGGGGACATTGGCATGGACGACTGGGACGAAGAGCTGGACGGTCCCCGCCCGGCGCAGGAAAAGCCGGCAACGGCTGCTACAAATGGAACTACTGACAACGTAGTAGAAGATACACCATATACACCATCATTTGTGCTTCGCCTGCCAAATCTTGATCCTGCTCTCCTCCACCCCGTGCACCTCGCCTTCTTGTACGAATATCGCGAGCCTACCTTTGGCATCCTGTCTTCCAACGTCACGCCTTCGAATTATCTGGCCCGGAAAGACCACCTAACCTACACCGTTTTCACCCTCGATCTCCAACAAAAGGCCTCTACCACCATTCTCTCAGTTGGTGGACTTCCCAAAGATCTGACCCGTGTCATTGCCCTCCCAGCTCCTGTTGGGGGTGCCCTTCTTGTGGGCTCCAACGAGCTGATACATATCGACCAGTCAGGCAAAGCCAATGGCGTAGCTGTCAACCCAATGACGAAGGTGTGCACATCCTTTAGTCTGGCTGATCAATCAGACCTCGCCCTGCGACTTGAGGGTTGCATAATCAACGTTCTCTCTGCCGAGGATGGTCAATTTATAATTGTTCTGAACGATGGAAGGCTGGCGACTTTAGTGTTTCACATCGACGGAAGGACCGTCTCCGGCTTAAAAGTCAAGCTGGTTGCCCCCGAAGCCGGTGGCCACCTGCTGCAGACCTCGGTGACGTGCCTCACTAGGCTGGGTAGGAATGCTATGTTTGCCGGAAGCGATCGAGGCGACTCGGTTGTATTTGGCTGGAGCAGGAAACACAGCCAAGTGTCTAAACGGAAACCGAAAATACAGGACCCTGACCTCGACCTGGACATTGACTATGACGACCTTGAGGATGAGGAAGACGATGACGACGATGATTTATATGCCGACACAGAAAAGACAAAGGCCACCGCCAGCGCCTCCACGGGCCAAACCAAGCCGGATGATCTCATCTTCAGGCTCCATGACCGGATGGTGAGCATTGCCCCTATCCGAGATATGACATTCGGCAAACACCCGCCACCCACCGACGCCGAGCGCAACACGAAAGACCCGACAGCTGTGCAGAGCGAGCTGCAGCTGGTCGCCGTAGTTGGCAGGGATAAGGCATCTTCTCTTGCCATCATAAACAGAGAGATAACCCCGGTTAGTATCGGGCGGTTCGAGTTTCCAGAGGCAAGAGGTCTATGGACTCTGTCTACACAAAAGCCCCTCCCGAAGCCACTACAAGCAAGCAACAAGAACCCAAAGACCGCTGCCGCTACTGAGTCCATCCTCTCCGAGCAGTATGACCAGTACATGATAGTGGCCAAGGAGGACGATGATGGTTTCGAAACCTCGGATGTCTACGCTCTCACAGCAGCAGGTTTTGAGACGCTCAGCGGTACTGAATTTGAACCTGCAGCCGGTTTCACCATTGAGGCTGGAACCATGGGAGACCACACCAAGATTATCCAAGTCCTCAAGTCTGAGGTCAGATGTTATGATGGGGGTGAGTGTGCTGCGTCGACTTGAAAGATACAAAAGGACGAAATTGAGATGTGAACATCAACTAACTACTGGATGTAAAGACTTGGGGCTTACCCAGATCATTCCTATGCTGGATGAAGAAACCGGCCATGAGCCTCGCGCAACGAGTGCCAGCATAGCGGACCCGTATCTACTCATTATTCGGGATGACTCGAGTGCCTTTATAGCTCACGTCAACGAGGATAGCGAGATTGAGGAGATTGAGAAAGAAGACAAGATCATATCATCAACCAAGTGGTCGGCGGGTTGCCTCTACGCCGACGCCAGGGGTGCTTTTGCGGCTACACAGCAGAGTACCAAGGGTCCGAAAGCGACTCCGACTATCATGATGTTTCTTCTGAGCGCTGCTGGTGCTCTTTATGTAGGTTGGACCTTGTAGCCTGGCGGCGTGGCTTGGTTGATATGGCTGGCTGACTGACCACTCCCAGATCTACGCACTCCCGGACATCTCGAAGCCGGTGTATGTTGCCGAGGGCCTTTGCTACGTCCCTCCCTATCTTTCTGCGGACTACACTGCGAGGAAAGGAATGGCTAGGGAAACCATCAGCGAAATCCTTGTGACGGACCTGGGCGATACTGTTTTCAAGTCCCCACATGTTATTCTTCGCCATTCCAACCATGACTTGACAATCTACGAACCGTATAGGATCGCAGAGAACTCCCAAAGTCTGGCCAAGACCCTCCGGCTCCGGAAGCTACCCAATCCAGCGGTAGCCAAGGCACCGGAGGCGACAAACTCTGAAGACCCACCACTCATGTCGCGCAACATGCCTCTCAGGGCCTGTGCCAACATTGCCGGCTACAGCGCTGTTTTCATGCCTGGCCATTCTCCTAGCTTCATTATCAAGTCTTCCAAATCCACGCCAAAGGTCATCGGCCTACGAGGCTCCGGTGTCCGGGCTATGAGCTCATTCCATACGGAAGGGTGCGAACGCGGCTTCATCTACGCCGACTCTGCAGGTGTTGCACGCGTTGCTCAGATTCCGAAAGACACCAGCTTCTCAGAGCTTGGGCTCTCAGTCAAGAAGGTCCCACTTGGCATTGATGCCGATGGGATCGCATACCACTCGCCTTCTGGTGTATATGTCTTGACGTGCAGCTACTGGGAGCCTTTTGAGCTCCCAAAGGACGACGACTATCATCGCGAGTGGGCAAAGGAGAATATCAGTTTCAAGCCCATGGTTGAGCGGAGTGTGCTCAAGGTTATCAACCCTGTCAATTGGAGCGATATCTGGACCGAGGAATTTGAACAACACGAAGTCGCCATGTGTATCCGCTCGCTGAACCTCGAGGTCAGCCAGTCGACCAACGAACGGAGGCAACTCATCACGGTCGGCACGGCGATGTGCAAAGGCGAGGATCTACCAGTCCGCGGCGGAATATATGTCTTTGACCTGGCCAGCGTTGTTCCGCAGAAAGGACGGCCCGAAACGGACAAGAAATTAAAACAGGTCGCAAAAGAGGAGATCCCGCGTGGCGCAGTCACGTCCCTCTCGGAGATCGGCACTCAGGGCTTGATGATGGTCGCGCAAGGCCAGAAGACGCTCGTGAGGGGTCTGCAAGAGGACGGGAAACTGCCGCCGGTTGCTTTCATGGACATGAACTGCTACGTCACGTGCGTCAAGGAGTTGGCTGGGACGGGTCTCTGCGTGATGGCAGATGCTTTCAAGGGAGTCTGGTTCTGTGGGTACACTGAGGGGCCGTACAAGATGATGCTCTTTGGCAAGAGCAGCACCAATCTCGAATGCATGAACGTGGATTTGCTTCCTGATGGCAAGGACTTGTTGATCGTGGCAGCTGATTCTGATGGGAACCTGCATGTGCTGCAATTCGATCCCGAACGTAAGTTTAACTGAGGCATATTCCCGTCTCGTTTTTGTCTCTCTTGTCAGCAATAGGTATGCTAAACATGGACTACAGATCCGAAATCACTTCAAGGCCACCTGCTACTCAACCGCACGACCTTTAGCACCGGCGCTCACCACCCCCAGAAGTCGCTGCTATTGCCTACCACGGACCCCCGCCCGTCAACGAATCAGCCTTCTTCGGATGCGGAGCGGCAACACATCTTGATGGCATCGCCAACGGGCGTCCTGGCCGCAGTGCAGCCCCTCTCGCAGAGCACATACACGCGCCTGTCGGCACTCGCGTCGAATCTGATGGCTTCAGTACCGCACCACGCTGCTCTGAACCCCAAGGCGTACCGGCTGCCTCCAACCTCGACGCGGAATCAGGTTGCGGCGGTGGACATCTCGGTGGGTAGGGCTGTGGTCGACGGGAGCCTGCTTGCGCGCTGGGCCGAGCTGGCTTCGGGGAGGAGAGCTGAGGTGGCTGGCCGTGCTGGGTTCTCGGGCGCTGCCGAGGTTAGGTCTGAATTGGAGGCTGTTCTGGGGTGGTCTATAATGTCGTACTTTTGAACGAATGGACAATTTACAAATTTCGTAACGTTCCAACTGTAGTCTGCTTCTTTGTTGCAAATGACGATTTGCTGTGTTGCGAGCCGTAGCAGCCGCCGCAGTAATCTGTGTATCCTGTTTTTGCATGTAATAATAAGTTGAACCAAATTGGGTTTGTAACATTAAAGGGTGCTTGAGAAGGCTGCCTTGGAATACTATTCATAATCCTAGGAAATAGTACAGATTATTTTACCCCTGGTCACATTCTTTTCCAGTAGCTCATGGGCGTCCTTGATCTGCTCCCACGGGAAGACCTTGTCCACAAACACCCTGAGCTCGCCGGTTTCGAACTGCGGCAGGTACTCCTCCAGCTTGTCACGCAGCTTGCCCTGGTACTTCTCGTCGCGGGCCCTGAGGGTGCTGCCCTCGATGCGCAGCCGCTTGTACAGCAGCTGGGCGATGTCGACCTCCTTGGCGACGGTGCCGCTCAGCAGGCCGAGGCAGACGATCCTGCCCTCCTGCGCGGCGGCGTGCATGTTCTTGGCAAAGTAGTCGGCGCCGACAAAGTCCACGATCAGATCGACGCCCCGGCCCGCGGTGGCGTGGCGGACCTCCTCGGCCCAGTCCTGCGTCTTGTAGTTGAAGGCGGCGTCGACGCCCAGCTCCTCCCGCAGGAAGCCGCACTTGTCGTCGGACCCGGCCGTGCTGAAGACGGCGCCGGCGCCGGCGCGCCGGGCCAGCTGCGCCCCGGCTATGGACACGCCCGACGCGCCGGCGTGCCACAGCACCGTCTCGCCCTTGGCGAAGCCGCCGACCACGTGCAGCGCCTGCGTCGCCGTGATGAAGGTCTCGGGGATGCCGGCGGCCTGCTCGTGGGTCAGGGCCGGGGGCTTGTGCAGCAGCATGCGGGCGCTCACGGCGATGTACTCGGCGTAGGCGCCGCCGTAGGCCAGGCCGAAGACGGCGTCGCCCTCTTTGAAGGGGACGCCGTCGCCGTCGGCGGATGCGGAAGACGGACAGGAGGAGAAGTCGCCCAGGGACTCGATCACGCCGCTGAACTCGACGCCGAGCGTCTTGGGCGCCTGCGGAGGAACCGGGTACTGCCCCTCGCGCTGCAGGAGGTCCATCCGGTTCAGGCCAAACGCCGATACTTTGACCAGCACCTGGCCCGCGCCCGGGGTCGGCTTGGGCGTCTCGGCGTTGATGAACAGGGCTGATGCGGGACCCGCGCCGCCGCGTACGTCTTTTTTTTTTGGGCGGGACGGGGGAGACAAGTGGGTGGGTTGCGGTTAGTGGGGCTACAGCCGACTGATGTAAGTGAGGGCGTGGCTTGGCTTTGACTTACCGACTGCTTTCATTGTTTCGGGCATTTTTTTTTTTTTTTATGTTGTTTTGTTAATATTCTTTGATTGCAGAGATGAGGAATTTGCGGGTTGGTTGCGCGACCAAAATGAAATTGGGTTCCTAACTATAAACCTGATGATAACTACCGTGCTATGAGGTCAGATTCCCACTTGTTTTGATGTGTGTTCTGTAGGTTGCTTACAAATGACGTGCGTCTACGGTGATGGATCCGATTATCTGGGTCCGATTTCACGTCAACTCCCGGGTTCGTCGTGTCTGGCTAGCTCCCGAATCCCATTGTAGT
Organism: Pyricularia pennisetigena; assembly: GCF_004337985.1. NCBI lineage: Eukaryota > Fungi > Ascomycota > Sordariomycetes > Magnaporthales > Pyriculariaceae > Pyricularia > Pyricularia pennisetigena. The sequence goes on from NC_043743.1 coordinate 1,521,415, forward strand.
TGCTGCTTGAAGGATTCCCAAGGGCTGATGTCATGATGGTGTTATTTTCCTCGATTCTCTCTAGACGCATTCATTTACAATTTACCATACACTCTTTGCATTCGGGCCCGTCGCTGTTGGGCGCGTTTGCGCCACTCGAGGTATCGCGAGATATATCCAGGATAAAGATATCTTAAAGCATGGAGTTTTCCTAGGTTGACTTTATTATCGGGCTGTCACGGGAGAATTCCCGCTGTTTTTATTTTATTTTTATTTTTTCTATATCTGAAGGGCTTTTGTGCCCGTCTCAAATATCGCACCGAGCCTAGTGGGCAAGTTATACTTGTGACGATAATTAACATACTTGACAAAACGCTCGTATAAGCCTGGCAACGCTGACAACACATCTCCTCCCCGGCTGACATGGCAGCAGCAGCAGTCACAGGAGGAAGTAGACAAACAAGCATCATGACAGCCGGAAGCTACGGAAGTGCCAATGTACAGTTGGAAAAAGGTTAGCCTATAATACTTTTTGTCACCGGAAAGGTCCGTTTAAGGTTGACATTTTTAGGGGGAGAAAGGCGTCCCACAAGCGTGCAAATAGACGTGCCAATGGTTTGTCTGCTTTGTATGTAGTTATAATTAATAGCCAGTTGGTAAAGCTGATTGGATGGAATGCAAACGAGTTGCTAATATTGTGGAACGGGAGATGATGGGATAAGATCTAAAAAAAAAAAAAAAAAACCCAAACCCAAAACCTAGTGGCTGGTTCTAGAAATACGTGAACTCTTTTTACTGCCAGTGCTATAGGAGCAACATTATATGTCTCGGCCATTAACAACAACAAGCCAAGATTGGGCTAAATATTGTGTTTTGAGCTTGCGCTCAGCGTGGACCGCCAACTAAGGGAGTTGGAAGTGGTGCTTTAGGGAAAGGACCAGGTTTGTTCCATGGAGCGAAACCCACCAACCACACAAGATCGCGTGGGTGACGGGATTGTTGAAGCCGTGCGCATTGCAACGTCTTTTTTTCTCCCATACGCCGACTCTATTTCTTGAACGACGATCTCAAGGTCAAAGTGCTAGAGATGCACTGAGGATTTCGTGATGTGCACAAACAATCGTTCGTGGGGTATGGAACAGAGCCACCCACACACCTGGACATTCGTCCAAGCGCGTGTCATCCCAAAGTCGCGTCTAAAATGAAATGAAATCAAGAAAAAGCAAGCAAACAAAAACAGGCGATCGGCTGTGTTGCGCAGGACGACGGCTGACTTTGCCGGGTAGAATCTACTGCGCGCGGCTAAAAATTCGAGTGAGGGATTAAAAAAAAAAAGAAAAAAAAAAGGGAGAGATAAAAATAAAAACCTTGCTTACATTTGGGTGTGATGGTGGAAATTAGAGGATTCAAAGAGAAGAAGAAAAACAAAAAAAAGTCCCCCAAGAATGCGTAGCACAACTACTATACCACCATCACACTCCCAGTCAGTCACGGGCAAGAGATGATTAATGATTCAGCCGACGGCTTGTCTATCTATCACCTTTAGGCAACTGACAGATGATAGCTTATCACGGGAAACTCAATTAATTGATGTTCGTATGGGGCAGATATGAGACGCCTAATATGGAGATCGCTTGGCCGGGCAAAGTTGTACTGTAATTTCGTTGTCGCCTATGGACAATATATGTACACAGATACAGTACGATTCAACAGGTCGCCATGGAGAGAAACAAGTCACTTTGGACTCCCTTGGCCGACGATCCGGCTTGTTCCTTAAGCTACGTTTCAGTGACCAACCGATGGGAACCGGCATAGGTGAAATGTAATGTAATAATTACCGTGCAAGAAGGAGAAGCATGCAATAATACAGAGCCAGCCCGTTTGCCGTTGACCGCTTGACAAACCAAGGCAAATTGACCAGCCAAGATCCCTGCCCAGATCTTGTCGCTGGTTGTTTGCAACTTTGTTCGCCTACCAGCCCTGGGCCTCCCTTGCAAGGCAAAAGGTGGGGTGGATCCTGTCATCCCAAGTTGACTCGACATGGAAATTGTCCAAGAGAGGATGGATACGAGCACGAAATTACCCCAAGTTTAATATCTCACTTGGCCACTTTCGATTTTGAATTTTGATATAATGATACTCGCGAGTCTTGGAAGCTTGTCTACTGTACTGTACTGTATTGTACTGTACTGTACAATGCTTGCTCGCCACTAGCCGCACAACGGACGAAACGATCCAGCAACCACCGATCTGAATCCATCCAGCCATCTCTATGGCTTGATTGCCTTCCTGCCAAGTTAACGAAACCCGGGAGCCTTGTGGAACTCGGGCGCGGCGCCTAGGTTCCAGAACAACAACTGCGGTACGGAGTAATGCGGAGGAGGATAGCCCCGGGAGATGAACAATCAGTAAGTGCTTTGAACCAAGGGTACATACAAGCCAGTACCGAGGCTTGATAGTCCCGCCCAAACTCGTAACCAAAGAAAGAGAAAAAAAATGACTGGCATTCATGATGGGAAAAAGGAGATAATTCAGGGGGAGAATAGAACGAGAATACATGCGATCAAAAAAGAAAGAAAAATACCCCCTTCATAGTGGCTTGTGCTCTGCAATTTGCAGCCGCGGTTCCCTACAATACGCGATGTCAAGGAATATCGACAGCTCGCTCCTCTCTTCGACACAAATCATCATCAGAAAATGGCCTGTCTTGTGGCTGATTGCTTCCGGGAAATCATCAACTGCGGCCCAAGCCAATGAGAGGACTCCAGTACCCACTGTAACCCCTGAGCTGAGTGCCATCAAGGGCCCTATTGGGAACCGGGGTGAGACCCTTGGCCCCACCAACCAACGGTCGTTGTTCGCAGTGAATCAGAGGCGTACCTTATTGGCGACACACAAGAAATCATGTCGCTGACAGATCAGAAAAAAAACACACACACACACACACAAAAAAAGAAAACCAAGACAAGAACACAGCCTTTCCAGCCCCAGATCACTAGTGTCGAGGAGAAGCGCGCACATGCTCGCCATGGCTTGTTTTTTTCTTTTCTTTGACCGGGGGTGGTTTTGCTCACAAAATCCAAGCTTGCTCGGAGGCTTTTGCTAGGCTCGAGCAGAGGAGAAAAGAGAGCCGCCATCCCCGGTGAACTCATTTCCGGAGTGGACCCACCACACCCACTTTGTCAACCCATAGCATCCTTGACTGTAGACCAGAAAGAGCTGGGCGTGCTGGGCATCTCATCGATACCCCTGCCTGTTTTGCTGGTACCTGCAGCAAAGACAGACGCATGGAGGCTGTTTGCCGCCTGGGCAACCGTCCTGGTTGGCTGGAGGGCCACTGGATACTTTTCGTCACCAGACAAGAAGAGGTGTCATCCAAGCCCATCATTACGCCAGATCGGGGTGGATTTGACAAGCACTGCAGCTAATGACTGACTTTGGAGCGATTGAGAGGGCGTTAAGAAAACAGAGAGAGAGAGAGGGGAAAAAATAATGGCCGAAAAAAAAAAAGAAGCTTACCACTGCAGTCCAACATGTTCACCTGATAAAGAGCGCGACTCAGCAGCCAATATACGTACGATACCTTAGCTAGGTACAGTACCATAGTAAGCTGCCCACCGGCGTAGCCCAGTCGGAAGCGCCCGACCCTTACCTATTGGTTGTTGGTCAATGCTTTCGATCTGCTCAAGAAACAAGAACGACAAAAAGAAAAAAGATCAGGAGCAAATTGCAGATTACAAGTGAGGCTTGTCGAAATCCACCACAATTCACCGG